>NC_045171.1:3844424-3871924 GCF_900700415.2 Clupea harengus | reverse complement strand
TGTGTGTGTGTGTGTGTGTGTGCGCGTGTGTGAGTGGAGACAGAGACACAGAAAAATAGGGTATACCTATCCTTGTGGATGTGAGTAGATCAAGTAATCTTAAAAACTATGCTACATGCCCTAGACTCTATGCTAATATGTATACAAATGTACATATAAACATGTCTATAAATAAAGGCTTCATCACAGTCACCAAGGCAACAGAGGACCCAGCCCCAAGGAAGCCCTTGTTCACCTCAGCTTTCCAGGCACAAGCATTCCTAATGGTTACTATAACATGGGCCATAACATTAACTAGCCAGACATTAAATAGCCAGATCGCAGATATCACATGACTCTGAACCTGACCTGGTGATACACCAGGGCCAAATCTATTTCTGAGTCGGGGCCACACTACCCATCGTGTAGCCGCCAGGTAAATAAACAAGTTAATACGCGTGTGTTGAACCCATAGTCATCTTCACTAATCCTCTGTCATTTCCATGCCTTTAATACCTGACACTGTAGCTATGTTTACCATGATGGCCATGGATATTTTGGTAGATACGGGGGGGAAGTGACCGTACGGCCTGCTGATGGAAAAGTGTTGTTTCCTAGTCCACCCCCTCACATTTGGTCCAATAATAAAAGCAGGTCCCCTCAAAACAATGAATGGCATCCATTACACCATTTTAATTACATCACAAAACATGAAGAGCACATACATAACTCCTCTTTGTGTGTGTGTGTGTGTGTGTGTGTGTGTGTGTGTGTGTGTGTGTGTCTGTCGTTCTGTGTTTGTGTGGGTGGGAGGTGAGGTGGTGGCAAAGTGGCAGGAGGGTTGAGATGACAGGAAATAGGCAGGAAACGTTTTTCATTGTTATTTTGGGGTGCCTTGTAAACTTAATATAGCGGCCTGACAGACAAAGATAGATCTGGACACAGGAGGGGTAAAACGAGGGGGAAACAACAATAGCGCCCCGCTGATGATACACGATGCCTCACGGGAGATGGGGGGTTACGGGGCTGTCAACTATGGCACTGAGCCTCTCACAGTTTGGGCCTATGTCCTACTCCGAAGCCACATGCTATTTCTCACACACACGACAATTTCTAATTACCCACAGATTTATGGAAAGATGTTTGCAGATCTCGGGTTAATTCTCACACACTCAATAATTGATTGCACTCAAGGCTTCGCCATTTACCATTGCGCTCCCTGTTTGCGTTGGTTTGAATGAACGATCATGTATCATGAATGTTAAGGACAGACACATCAAGGACAGACATTATGGTAGACTTCACAAATCCTCTTTCTGTCCCCCAGCGTGTGGTGCACTGCTATTGGTGCCCAGACTCCCTCTAAATGACGCTGATGGACGGCTCCACAGATGAGCGGCCATGACAGCTACAGGGTTCACTGTGGAAGACATGTGCCGGTCACCAGTAATTGAGCCATTTATTTCTGAGGGGAATCAATTGACCTCCAAATATTACAAGGGTGCCTTGATTAGAATGCTGTCTGCATTACAGTGACATTGACAACAAGAGTCATATCCCCAATTTGCCTTTGATTAAATAATCAGCTAAATCCAATTAGTGAGCTAATTGCTGTAGGAGCTTCACAAATGGGAGTTATCTTCACGTTGTGCACAAAACCTGCCTAATTGTGGGCTAGGGAGGTTAATGAGAGGGGGAGAGGGAAGATGAGGGAGGCACAAGATTCAACACCTTAAATCAAATGTTTGTGTCATTCCTATTGGTTTGGTTACACAACAATATATACAGCCCTCAGCTCTCCTCACAATAACTAGGCTAATATTTAAGTTGTCATAATACAACAACGCCTGTGTGTATGATGATTTAGACGCACTGAAACAGATTCAGCATAGCAGTCAGACCCTTAATAAGCCTATTCCTTTCCCGATGCACAAACCCATTACTGGCTCCAAAAACTGTGGGAAAACTATGGAAAAGTTTTTTTTTAAGTATTTCCGGTAGTAATCATAATTATTGGGTAGACTATGGTGCAACAGGTAGTAAACGAAACGGATCTTTTCATTCTGAACACTCATGGAGGTTAAATCGCTCCATCACGTCGTTAGAATAGTCTCTAAACTTGCATTTTTTTTAATTATGACCTGCGCCGTCACTTCAATGTGTAATCTGACAATGTGCAGTTTAACTTAATTGTTGTGTTTATAATGGTTAGTGAGAATCTGTTCATTGGTAGCCAGCTCCACCTTTCACTTCTTACTATGTGCGTAAATGTGGTTACTAAGATACGGTAGCGTGTTGCTATGGACGCGTGGGCGGACAGGCAGAGGGATCGCCGTCAAATAATATTCCCGCCAACTGAAAGAACCTTGAAGAAAGACAGTGGGCTCAGGGTTTTAGGTGTGTGAGAGCAGAGGACTTAAACGAAGCCGTGCTGCTGGGGTCAAGCTGTCCAGCATACACAGGTCTGCAAAACGGTTCTCATCGGGCAACTTCAAAAACTGTCGCTTTGACGGTAAGGTATGGCTCCCGGGAACATTAACGCAACTATCTGTCATGATGAGAAACATAAAACAAGGACATTTATATGTAGGTCTACTGCTGTAATTGACTGTGTTTACGTAGCCTTACGTGCCATTATCTATATTTGTCAGTGTAGCCTAGTTGTCTAAGAACAATCAACACAGTAGGTTTTACATGGGGACATGACATAGCCTACTTGTACAGCCCATGATATGTGCCCTGAAGCAAAATTAGTCAAATATAACAATGCTTAGTATCACTTATCTATTAACTTAGTTAAAAGATAAGTCTCCACAAAACCACACATCATGTTTCCCTTAATGTGCATTTTATTTATACCATCCCAAAGTCAGATGATTATCCTGCATGCTATGACTTGACTGTCCTGTATGTCATGATGTGCTTCTCTTCTCTTCTCTTCTTTGATCTGCCATTTCAACAGCATTCAGGCTCTTGCTGTTGGCTGAAAGACATTGGACCATTCTGTTTCATCCCCAGTGCTTTGGTAATGATTGATTAAATGAATATATCTCAGCTTGCAGCAAGTGCTGAAAGGGATTTGTATTAAACAAGATGTCTGAAGGCATCTCTCTTCACGAATTCCATCTCAGAGTTTGACTTCAGGTGAGAAATGAAGGCTTGTAATGACTAAATACATGACATTAGGGGAAAGGTATACCGATAAACCTCTTTAACCGTGACATCACACTGACCTGCAATGGGGTCTCAAGCAAAAGAAAACTCAACTCTGTATTTCCTTCCATCTGTCCTGTTTCAATTGATTTAAGTGAGATAGCAAAAAAGTAGAAAAAAAAAGATTCTGTCACTGAGGTAAACTGCATTGCTAGAATTTGGGTTCCCATCTCAGGGTCATGTGATGAATACATTTAAGAGCTCCTGCTCATGGTTTCATCCCTCCAGGAGTGCATCTGTGTCACAGCTCAGTCTGGTCTAGTCTTCAGTTAGCCATCGTGACCATATGAGAGGATTTATAACTTTAATTTATGTGCAATGTTACATTTCTTCTCCTCTAAATTAAAGTTGCATTTAATTAGGCATTTTCAAGGTTTAATTGTGTATCCAACAAATCACATCTTAACCGAATGCACGTAGGAACACTATACATACAAATCTTTAAAAAAAGACTTAATAGAATTGTTCATTTCTAATCCCGCGGACCTTTGACCTGCTTCTCTCTGTCATTCTTCCGTATAAATAAAGGAGTCTGTCATCTTTGAGGAGAGCCCTATTGCCCATTATCCGCTCCACCAGGCCCCAACAGGCAGTATGCTTAGAGTAATTCAGTTTCAGTCTTCGTCAGTTCAGTTGGAACGAAGATGGTTCCAAGACTCATCTTAGAAATGAGTCACTTACAGGGTGTAATGCTCTGCGCTTCTGTGCTCCTTTTCTGCTGATCTACCAGGTAATTCACATCTGTCATTCAAGAATTACATAGGAGAGAGAGAGACAGAGAGAGAGAGAGAGAGACAGAGAGAGAGAGAGAGACAGAGAGAGACTTTGGTGGCATGTAGTACCTGGGAGTCTGTCCCAAACTTGTGAATGGTGAATGACAGAGCTGACATTGTGCTATAGGCTGGCAGTGAGAGGGCACACACTCGTGTGAATGAGAGACGGCTCTGTAAATCTCTCTGTGAAAAGGTGAATGAGACACAACTAGTGCTCCAGTCCAATGAGTCACAGGCTCAGACTACTACAGCGCTTTTCTAAATGTCTGAAAGGATTCTAGATGGCGGCAGAATGAGGAATATGGATCCCAGAAGTCAGTGAATCTAGAGGTCTGTGCCACTCCCGAAAAATTCCTCGGAGGGGCATTAGAGAGAATCCCTGATACCATGTTGTAGGGCTTTCCGTTTCGTAAGGTCAGTCCTTTTAATTTGATCTTTAATATCTCAAATGTAGCCTACCCCTTTGCCCACCATTGATAAATGTATGTGTAGTGTAAGGTGATACTCAGTAGAACACAGAATCAGAATGCAGCACACTACCATGCAAATCTTTGGAGTGGACAGTGTACATCACGTAGGCCTACTGTATGTATCTATATCCAAGGCATATGCACACAATTCTTTCTGTATCAACTATGAAAATGCCCATATGAAATCCATGAAGCCACTTCACTCTATTTTTATTCACTCATTTTTCTTGCATATCACTCACCTGTCTCACTCTGATTTAATAAAACCTGAATATTTATAGATCACTTTGTTGTGATCAGGATACTCGTAACACTACAGGGTCTTTAGATGTAGTTCTATTAGTAGGTCGAGATTTGCCATTTTACTTAAGAATGACTGACTGATGATTATTCACACACACATCACGTTCGCCAGAGAGAGAAGTTTGTTTGGCACACCATGAGAAGATTACCCATACATCAATCGACAACCATCTGAGAATCTGTGAACAGAGTCGATGACACACAAACACACACACACACACACACACACACACACACACACACACACACACACACACGAGTGTTCACACACAAATTACATAGACACATGCTCATATAGACATACTGATCCATTTGAATTCTTTCATTGAATGTTTTTATGAAATAACGCTCCCCTCCCTTGCTAGTAATCCTCGAGATGAGAACTATTTCAGTGGGTAAATAGGCAAGTGAAATTTACATTCTTGCGTGCACACTTCCCTCAAATAAAAATGATGACCATAAAGACCCCTTCATTAGGCACCGAGGGAGAGGGAGGCAGGGGCAATAAAGGCAGATGAAAGCAATAATCATAACTCTAGCCTGCAGCGAGAAAAAAAAACATCTCTCCTCCTTCCTCTCTCCCTCCCTCCCTCCCTTCCTCCCTCCCTCCCTCAATCACTCTATTCCTCTCCTTTTCAGCCCATCTCTCTCCTCCGCTGGTGGTTATGCAACATTCCATCAAGCCGTGGTGGTTATGGCCACCATGCCGCTTCACCGTTCTCACCATAATCGTGCAAACAAGGTAAAATATCAACGGATGATGTCACTGCAAAGGTGCAGTCTCATTAACAAAATGTATTAGAGGTCAACTACATGTGACTGAGAGGAGCTGTGTTTGAGATTTCACGGCAGCAATTTTAGATTAGTAGGGGGGAAAAGTGGAAGGGTAAGAGAAGGGACAGAGAGAGAGAGAGAGAGAGAGAGTGATGCTGTACAGAGGGCTTTCATCTTAACTCTGTCAGTGCAGGATGTCATTGAGTAGAAGAACAATCTAGAACACAAGCAGAGAGAATGATTCATAGCTCTGGAGGGAGAAGGAGCCACATCTTTTTAAGTCTGAATGCACCTCCATAAGAACGTGTCTCCTGTTTAATGGGCAAAACTGTTGTACATCATATATCCAGGGAGAGGTTTTGTAACGGGATGCCTTTGGCTGGGCAATAAAGAAGAACTGAAGAGGGCGACAGACTAAGAGAGAACAAAGAAGAAGAAAAAATCCTGCTGTTAGGAGGTCTGTAGTGATGTCACACATTTACATCACATCGCCATAGCAACCTTGCATCAGCACCAAGTAACTGAAAAAGGAGAGGAGGCCAGAGAAGGAGAGGGACAGAGAGTGAGAGACTGCAGCGGTATGTAGTAGCTGCCAATCTGGAGCCACTAGACTAATGATGAAAATGAAACAGTGATGAAAATATGTTGCTATAATAGAGGCAGTAGGAATCCTATTTGACACCTTATAGAGGCTTTGGTACTATAAGGTACTATCACTAACCTACTGCATGAATTATTTCCTCATTGCTTCACCTCAGCCACATCGTTCAATGTTAATACACTGGCGATTTATGAATGGCCGCACCACCATTCAAGCCTGCTGGCCAGACTATTCCCATGCTGATCCAGAGGAGATGCTGCGGAACGCCTCACAGCCTCGGAGCAGCGCAGCGCAGAGCAGAAGACTGAGTGAGAGTGAGCCTGACACCAGCAACAAAAGTCCCCCTGTTCCCACTGTTCTGTGCCCCACGTTCTAAAAATAAACCCAACGGAGGGAAAAAAAGAGAAAGAGTACAAGGCTACAGGCTCTGGAAGCATCACCGTCAGAGGGGAGGGGAGGAGCGGGAGAAAGGGAGAGGAGGAAGGGAGGGGGAGTTGAGGCAGTGAGTAGGTGTGTGTGGGCGGCGTTTGTATTGCTCACTTGTGTTGCATAGACATCTATGGGGCTGCTTGCACACATGCCAAGACAATTGGCACACTCCTGGTGACCATGAACGCAATCAGTGCCCTTGTGTGTGTGCGCACAGTCAAGAACTCAAATGGAATTACAGTTCATAACGACAGAACGATTTACACTGCAACACAAGACTATATTCATGTGCCCTCATTTCATTTTCTTCCCTCAGAAATGCATTCTCCCAGTTATCTGGCCACCCATCCGTTTAATCATCGATGTGTCCATCCATCCGTCCGTTCACTTTTGCGTCCCTCCAGCTCACCTGCCTATTAAACATGTAAGCCTGGTCTTTACTTCCACATCTCTCCTCTTTCTCTTCTCTCTTTCATTATCACTCTTTCTCTGCCCCTCTCCTTGCCTGCCGCGTCTTCGCTTGCTCTTGCTCCAACGCAAGAGGGTTGCTAGGCGACTGATTAGCTCTTTTCTTTCGAGAAGTGGAGTGAAGACCTTGATCCTCTCTGTATAAAAATAAACACCAGAGAAAAGACAGAACATGTGGAGAAAGAGAACAAACATCCTTCAGCTACTAAAGGGAAAAGGGCTTCCATTCTGTTGCCCAGAAGAGTATTTTCTGACATGCTCTTGACTTTTCACTCGCAACCACCTACTACATTTTTGTATATTCTATAAATAGGGACACCTTCTCTTTTCGGGAGAAATACGGCTTGATTGAAATTCAATTCGTGTCCATTCTGAGATGCACTGTTGAAAAATCTCACATCTGACACGAGACCCAAACCCAACTAATGCAACTCCCAAAGAGCTGTTCCTCCAGTGTGGCTTTGCCTCTGGTCGGGGCACAGCAGAATAACATTAGACTGAGTGACCAAGTCATACCATGACTCAGCCTAGAGTAGGATGCAAAACAGCTTTGGGTGTTACCCTGTATTAGTCTTCCAGTGCCAGATTGAAACTTGGTCATTTGCAGGGTTCGAAATGAATTGTTAGTTTTCATTATGTGTCTTTGTCTTTAAATACCATAATAAAGTCATGTCAAGGGAATATGAATACCTTATGAGTACCTTGCATTAATTTGGACATATACTCAATATGTCAATATGACAATACTAATTCGAACACACACGAAAAGTATCATAAGCACTAATGTGTCCGTGCTTCCTTGTGATTATGAGGATACATTAGGTGTCACTCAATAGATATGTATACTTATACTATATTTATGCTCTCTTTTGCATACACAATGTACCCATTCTGTGTCAGGCAGGAGATGGTCTGCCATTACTGGGGCCCGTTCTTGTGACATTAAGCCCAAGGACTCCCTGCCGGGTCACCCTGACACACTCCATCCCTCCTTTTTCACCTGAACTTTCTTGCTCACATCCGCCACTCTCCCTTCTACCCACTTACCCTCTATTTCCTGCCCACCTACCCAACCCTGCCTGCCTGTCTGCCACTATAATGCCCTATCATTACCAGAACAACAGGGGTGCCGCCCAGCCCCCTGAGTTAACACACTACGTGAGACCTGGTAAACTAGTGGAACGTGAGAGTGCTGGGAAGGATGGAAGGAAGGAAACAACTCGGTTCCAATTTTTCTGTGTCATTTTGAAAAAACGGAAACATCTAGACCAATCCTGGGCTCTGATACCTGAGGTTTTGAGCATTAGGTGTGTGGATGGCCTCTCCAATGTGATACCTGAGGTTTTGAGCATTAGGTGTGTGGATGGCCTCTCCAATGTGATACCTCAGGTTTTGAGCATTAGGTGTGTGGATGGCCTCTCCAATGTGATACCTAAGGTTTTGAGCATTAGGTGTGTGGATGGCCTCTCCAATGTGTCGCCATTCTTCAGAGTGTTCAATGCATTTGGTCAATATGTACATAGCCGTGTGGACCTGCCTTCACTTTGAACTTGACTAATATTACTGCTTGACTGACTGGTTGACACTTGAACAGGAATTGTTTTAGGGACATACTGTGAGTTATGGCACATTTAGTACAAATTGTATTCACTAAATTGCTCTGGACATGAGCTTACAGTTTCTGCACCCCCAGGGATGGATCACAGCCTCTGAAGAGGAGCTTCATCATTACAGTAGTATAAAGGTCAGACAATACAACTGGACTGGGCTCATCCTGGGTGGCGACATGACAAAGAGGGCCCTCATGCTCAGGTCCATGGTCCAATAAGCCACTACATTAAGGAACAATCTGAGGTACATGTTAGTTTGCAGTATCTAGAATGGTGAAAAGGCATTGGGCACCTTGGGTCTGATGAGGGCTCATTCAGAGTTGGAGGCACATTAGGCAGGATAAGCAGCTATCAGTTCACACTTAGTGAGCCCAGTCAAAACAGTAGTGATGGTAATGCTGTTTTGTGGTTTTATCTGATATTTTATATATTTCTGATATATTTAATTGAATTACTCGGCATTCCATGACTCGCGAGGCAGTACATTACAGCGTGCATATCGTGTGTTTAAAATAGCTTAATATGTTGTAATTAATCGACGTGGACGAGGAATCGACGGTTGCTAATTTTAGACTCAAAACAAATGCATTTGACTTAAAATAGAGGAAATTGAGTTGCGGCATCCATTTGTGGGAGCATTTGTAAGTCACCGGAGGAGAGCTATTTTTAGCATAGAGCGATGCTCCCCTCGCAACAGGTTTGAAACGGCGCGAGGATGCGTGTCTGTATACTTCTGTATGTTTGTGAGCAAGTCAACATGGGCAACAATCCCGTTATTTTTGTCCACTTGTTTTCCTAGACAACAATATATTGTAGATAACAGTATAGGCGCCCATGAACACGTGGAAAATACATTTTAAGTGGCCCTAATAAGCGGCGTTATCGAACAAACTCATAAATACATCTTGTCCATTCTCGTACGGGAGACTACGTTCCAATAAATCACATTTTCTGATTTACATAAGGTTTCGATAAAACCCAATAATCAAGATTTCACCATTGAGCTCTTTTTGTGGCGTTGTTTTGGGGAGTTTATTGGAGCTCACCGTTTGACTTACACGCGGCGACTGTGTGATACACCACCACCATGTTGCGAGGGGAGATAAGGCCGACTTTATTATAGGTGAGTGCTGCTCTGGTCATGGGCATGAATCACCAAGAACCTTTGTTTCATTATTTGATAGTCACTTAATGAATTCTAAAGGATCATTCTAAGCCAGGCCTTATCGCACGCTGCACATAGCCTTTACCGACTGGCGATGCTTATTCATAACCACGGACAGCAACGGTCATACTTCGCTCTGAATGTGTGGCTTGCTACCATGTATTTTCCACATCAACTTCGCACTGGCCTTTTATAATGGTTTCTCAACCCCCCACATTGTTAGGCGTGATCTTGTTTTAATGGCAAGACACACTTTCAGTCAGTTACAGTAACTGGCCAGCAACAACAACAAAAGCTCTTTACTGCATTGTTACATTCACATCTCTCATGTGTTTGCCTTATAAGGACATAGTGGTTTATGTAACGCATCAGAATACTTCTAAATATGTCTCTTGCACGCTGTGCTACACCACCCCTTAATTTGGACTCTCGTTTACTCTACCACAAAGAGGACAGTTAAATTAGGGTTGACTGGAGTAGTTTACCCATTCATAAAAAAAACGATCTGCTTCTAGAATGATGCGGTGTGACACTGCCCTACTCCGTCGTCTTTGCCCAAAGCATTTGGTTGCGCTTCCCCAGTCCAGGCGATGCAAAACAATTCTGCCTAACGCACGTAACGTTAAGCGAATACATACCACATCTATGTGATCGATGGTATTCGTATGATTGTATTTCAAACGGGAATTATTAGGATGCTCACAAAAGCACCAGCCACCGATGCATGGGTAATTGGCAGTGCTATGATTGCAGATAAGCTGCACTTGTTCAAGGGGATACTACTCAGACTGACATGCACTCTAAAACACAGTAAGATATCGCTACCCTACCTCTTTCGTATGCACCTCACCTCCATCACATCCCTCCAAACCCCCTGGCCCCCCCTCCTCCTTACAACGGAGTCCGGTGACTCCGTCTACGTTATACGTGTGACTCCGCCCATTCCTCGGTTTTGTCCAAATCGGGCTTTCTGCGTCGCCGGAGCTCCCGATATCAAGCAAACGTCATCACCAGAGAGAGGGAATGCTGACGTCGGAGCCGTGTCACCCAGAGTAAGAGGCTTGGGAGGGGGGAACGGCGAGTGTTTCAGCATAGCTAACATTGATATGAGACGTATCAATCCCCCGCGGCCCCCCTTCTTCTTTCACCCCCCTTCTCCCTTTTACGTCGGTGTTGGCGCGTTGGGAGCCCCCCTACACCGATGGAGTCCCAGGCTATATAAGTTACCGGCGAGCAGAGTAACTCCACCAGATTTGCGGGAACCCGATATCTGGGCAAGAGACGGCTTTAGAGCTGCCGAGAAACTCCGAACCGGGGGAGAGATCCATCAAGCCTCCGGTCCGCAACCGAACCAGGCGCTGTGGCGAAGCCAAAGAAGAGCACCGAGGATCGGAGTAAACATGAGACAGGACTAAAGACCTGTTCAGAACATGCGCTGAGATGACAATCCAATAAAAAACTCCAGACAGGGTTTTAACGACCATCCTGTACTCCGACTCCACGTCAAGGGACAGAGGGGACCCAGACATTCCTCATATCAACCCACTGCAGTCTGCTCAACTCAGAGTTTCAGCCGAACTCCGGGAATTTTCTTCTCAACGGCCAGAAACTACCTACCATGTATCGGTCCACCAAAGGGGCGTCGAAAGCTCGTCGGGACCAGATCAATGCAGAGATTCGGAACCTCAAGGACTTGCTCCCCATATCCGATGTGGACAAGGCTCGACTCTCATACCTACACATAATGTCCATGGCATGCATGTACACGAGAAAGTCAGTGTTTTTCAACAAAGGTAAGCAAAATTGCGCATTACATACTTGCCATATTCAATACGGAGTAATACCATTTTAAAACCCTGCACCTGTTGATTTATGTAACACCAGGAATGCAACAGTATGTTCAAGGCGGCCATTTTAATTGATACATTATTACAGCGTGTTGAAGCAACAAGTGGAGGCTGTAACTTATAGTTTAAAACTATTTTCTATTATATATATTGATATATTGAATCTTTATGGGAAATGTATGTTACTAGGTACTAATCAACTGTATGAATGTATCATTAGACTTGTCGGTCGCACTGCATTGTCGCTGTCCGTGGTGCTGAAAATTACTATTGCTTCACGGATAGCAGAGAGACCGCATTATGTGTCCGAGTAATCGTAGCGACATTTATTGATGATCTGATGTTATTCCCTCAGATGCCCCTAGCACTGACAACCCCGAGGAGAGCTTTTTTTCCTTTGATGAACTGTCGGAGTTGATGCATGAAATGCCAGGTTTCCTGCTTCTGCTGACTGGGGAGGGAAGACTGCTGTTCTTGTCAGACAGCGTTTCCGAACATCTTGGTCACACTATGGTAAGTCCATGGAAGGCATTAACACATGTTCATCAATACCACTCACAACATTTATATAAATATATAAATGGCACTTGGTGGAGTACATATGTTAAATCTTTCTGGTGGCATTTTTTACAGGTAGATCTGGTTGCCCAGGGTGACAGTGTGTATGACATCATCGACCCCACGGATCATTACACCATGAGGAGTAACCTGGTGCCCCCAACAACCCCAGAGACAGGTACTTGTATAATGTTAAAGGTTGTCATAGTACCTGAAGTGTCAAAGTAACTGGACATGTGTAACCACCTTTACTCACCACAGTCTCATCTCGTTCCTTTTTAAGATCGCCTGTTTCGCTGCCACTTCAACGCCTCCAAGTCAGTGCGTCGGCAGAGTGCCGGCAACAAGCTGGTGCTGATTCGAGCTCGCTGCCTGACACCCCCAGCTGCCCCAACCGCCTACTGGACCACCAACTCCGTGTGGGTGTGCTTCTGCTCACCACTGGACCCCCACCCTCCCCGTGCGGGCACTTCCACCGAACAAGAACCCTCTCCGTTTGTGGACGCAGAGAGCAACCTCTTCCTGGCCTGCTTCCACTCCCAACACAGTCGGGACATGAGGCTGCAGGAGGCGCAAGATAGGTGAGCACTTGAGCACTTGAGCACTTGAGCACTTGAGCACTGCCCCGTCTGGTAGACATGTCACTCCTGTCCCCAGTCTCCTGTAATTCAGATTGCTAATCAAAACTGCCTTATTCTCCACAGTGTGAATGAATACCTGGGCCATGATGTAGAGACGCTGCGCTCCCGTTCGTGGTACAGCCTGCTGCATCCCCAGGACCTCACGCACGCTTCGGCCCAGCACTGCAGCCTGTGTACGTTTTCTTTACACCCTCTACCCACTGGCACGCCCTGGCACTTCACAAGCAGCTGCCCACCATTTTCCAACAGCCCACTGCTACACCTCAGCAGCTCACGATTCACAACACACCTACGAAAAACAAAACAGCACACACACACACAACACACCTCAGTTTCCAACTTCACCACGTCAGCACTGCTTTGATGTTGTAGGAGATGGTTCGCCTCTTGACTCATGTCTCTTCTTGCCCACACAGTGAGAGAGGGAGGAGAGGGTAGAGCTGACATGGTGGTTCGGATGGAGACCGCCGATCACTCCTGGGTCTGGCTGTATATGGTCCTGCAGCTGGAGACTGGGGAACACCCCATCCGCAGCAATAACTTCGTCATCAGGTATGTTCACTACAAGCTTTTGGTTACAAGGTGTTACTGCCCATGAAACAAAATGTTGTGCTTTGAAACAATGTAGCATCCAGTAAAAGTTATGAAATGATTGAATGAGGAATGGAGCAGGAACTCAAGGAACTCTTCTTCTTGTCTTTCCCCTCAGTGAGTCCGAGGCCTGGTCAGTGAGGCAGCAGCTGGGTTCGGAGCAGAGTCAGCTCACTCTGGTGCTCGGGTCCTCCGGCGCCGCCCAGCAGGAGGGCATGAGCCTCCAGTCCCCAGGGACACTCTCCAGCCCAGACCAGGTGTTCACGCCCGGAAGCAGCGGGCTCTCTGGACAGTCCTTCGATTTCAGCACCCCTGTGTGCAGCGAAGGGCAGCCCAGCAGCTCCAAGGCTGCCAAAGCCGCGGGTGAGGGAGAGGACCCCCGCTCCAGCCTCTCCTCGCTGGAGGAGGAGAGCTTCTTCCAGCAGTTGCCCAGCAGCAGCGAGCCTCTGGCCAGCCCATCTGCACCCTCTTCACCCATTCCAGTCACCGTGGCCACCGTGCCCGAGCTGGACTTCCTGACCCAGAACATTCTGCTGCCGCCGTCCTTCCAGTTGGAGCCACCCCTGCCCGCACTGCCCCTGCCACTCCCACCAGTGCCCCTCTCCCAGGCCCAGGAGACAAAGGAGTTCGTCTGCACCCCTCCTTACACCCCGCAGGTATGCACCGGCAGCAGCTTCCCCTTCGGCGACCCGCTCTTCAGCTTTGACCCCACCGGCACCAGCACTTCTTCTCTCACAACCACAGTCCCCACCACCACGGCCTCCACGCTCTCCCAGTCCTCTTCCAGCAACCCCACCGACAGCCCTCCGCCCTCCAGCACCCTTTCCACCACTCTCCTGCCGCCCCTCTCCTTGACCATCCCCTCAACCGATCTGCTCTTCCCCGTGGACCCCTGCAGTGGCACCCTCTATGAGAAACTGCCACCCACCCCTGACAGCCCCGGGGATGGCGACTGCACCGTCATGACCCTGCCTGAAGTCCGGGGGCCCCTGTATGTTGACGTGCCACTCGGACCCTTCCACGGCCCTCCTGACGGACTCCTGACCCCCGAGGCCTCACCTGGCAAGCAGCCCTACCTGTCGTTCTTCTCCCTGGAACCAGAGAGAGAGCGGGAGAAGATGGAGATCTCCCTCCTGGCTGAACACATCGGCACACTGGCTGATGACCTCTACCCTGATCCACTCTTCTCCAAACTCATGCCCTCTTCCGAGTTTCCACCCAGCACCACTCCGGACCCTGTGGGCCTGGACTCACTGTTCTCCCTGCTGGGGGACTTCTATCCCATCAAGTCCTGGAAGGGCTCGGATCTCCCCATCTTCCCCGACGAAGACTCTCTGTTTGAAGAGAGAATTCTTGAGAGCCTCTTTCAAGACCTTGCCACGTCTCCATGCCCCTCTCCGACGTCTTCCCTTTCCTCACCCTCCACGTTCTCGCCGACGCTTTCCTCCCCTTCTTCCTCCTCTGCCCCCTCCAGTTCCCCCTGCTCCCCAACATCTCCCCTGTGCTGGCATCCAACCTTGCACTTTGACGGGGCCTCTGCCGTAGGCGTCGGTCACTTCAGTAGCGTCCAATCGGCGCGCCGTAACCAGGCAGCCGGCTGCGGGGCGACGACGGAGCGCGCTCCAACTCCGGGGGATCAGGCCAACTGTGAAGAGGAGGCTGAGGTCGCCATGGAGACGGAGGAATTGCCTCTGTTGTCTGACGGCGCCCCCTTGTCACCTCCACTGGTCGCCTCGTCCTCGTCAGCCTCCCCCGTGCCCGTCAGCCCCGTCCGGCCTGGCCTGCCCTGCGCCCAGTCTCTCCTGGAGGAGCTGGCCGCCCTGGAACCCATGTTTGGGGCAGGTGCCTCTATCACCCCTGGCCTGGGACAACAACCTGAGTTGTATCAACTCCAATGTCACCCCATGCCTCAATGCTTCCACAAAGGTGAGTGGCGTGTGCACACACACACACACACACACACACACTTCTTATTTTAAATGTGGGTAGTCATGGTTTAGCAGTTGCATGTTACTCTATCCTCTATTTTCCATACCAGATGTTTCATTGCTTTTACTGAGAGTATTATACTAATCCTTCCTTTCTTTTCCCTTTGTCCCTTATTGTCTTTCAGATGGGAGCGGTAGTGATCCTCCGTTCTAAAATAAGTCTGTGACTTACTTCATTAAGTATGGCATATTGTCATATTTCATGGAGATACTTTCACTGAAAGGTGAAGATTATCAAAGTGTATAAATATATACATAATGTATATAACTACAAACGGACTTGAGCCTCCTCATATCTTCTGTGAGCAATTCAACTTCATATTTTGTTTATGTGCTAATCTGTGTTATTTTTATGTCAGAAATGGTGCGACATTTCAACATTGGTGCATTATAACTAGCTGTATGACCTGGGCCTAAATGGAACTAAGGAATCAGTTCAACTTTCAATGCTTTTATCTGTAACTATCATGAGTATCAGTTTTACTAATCAAAAAAGAAACAGTCAATGAGTTCAATGACCTTGTAAGTGCAACATTGACTTACAGACGCACATTTGTATTCACTCGTAGTGAAAATACTCTGTTGTGAACTTGACATCATTCCTATTCAATAGGAAAAAACAATAGCAAGCTCATAGCTCAATACTTATCATGCAGTACCACAACCACAAACCCTAAAAGTGTTAGGAGCCAATGTTTACTATTTTTATTTAAACAAACCTTGTGGAACTAAGTGACATACCAAAGAGGCCAATCTGCTGAATCAACAGCTTAAGTACAATTCATTTCTAGAATAAGAACGGTGAAATCTTCAAAGCACTTCCACTAATTTTGACTCTGGTGTCAAATTGCACAATTAATATGCTCTCCGCAACACTTGGGGATTTGAGTTTGTGGCTGCATTGATTTTTACATTTGACTTTGATCTCTTTTCACTTCTGTACAACTTGTGTGATGACATAATGATGTACGAAACATTTCTCAACGTTTGAAGATGTCTCTGTGTGTAAGAGGAAAAGAACGCTTTCCTACAGTTTCCAAAAAAAAAAGGCGAACAAAAAAAGGGGAGAGGACTCCAGTAACCATCACACGCTCTTCCTGAGAAGGGCGGAAATCTGTGCTGTGTGTGTGTTGTGCACACACACTTTAAGATTGTTGTACCGTTTAGTTCCATTCAGGGGGGTGAGTTTCACTTCTCCTTGAGTGACTGCGCTCTTCGGCTAGGCTAAATGCACTTGAGCAGGGTTCTTTGCAGCATCCATTTTCGTAATGCTGGCAAACTTTTGTTAGAGGCTTTTGTTCGCCTGGTAAAGCTTGGGCCTACCATGTTCTGTCAGGCCACTGTTATATCATGAATATCATGGTAACATCGCAGCGATTATCGGTGTGGTGTCGATTGGTGATGACGTGTGTGTATGAGCAATTCTTCTTTTTTGAGAGGGGTTTAAAAATACAAAAGTTTTGTTTAAAAAATGAACTGGAAAATGAAGGGTTAGGGGCTGCTCTTTCTATTCAGTTATTACTCGACATGGGTTTGAGAATGGTTCTAATCCCATGGTGTCGACGAGCTAACGTAGAGTTGTCTACGGCCAAGTAAGGGATTGATTCCTACGTTCTAGCTATTTAAACGCTATGTTTTAAAAAAGTATTATATCGTATGTGTGCTGTTTTAAAAAAATAGATACACATGCATGTACCTATACATCTATAGATACATGCTGAAAGGGTTGAGGGTTGTGCACATTTGTATATTTGTACATCTGTATAAATCTATACATACAAGAGACATTTCTATTATCTAAAAAGAAACACATTCTTGGCATATGCTATTTATGACGAATGGACATTGTGGATCAGTGTTCGATGGTTTGTATCGCCAATAAGTGTATTTGGTTGTCAAAACAAATGCATTTATATTAAAGTGCACTTAAAGCAGCCTTCTCTTGTCTCTCGTCATGACTCCTCTCAATCTATGGCCTCTCTTCTCTACACTGCCTCTCCATCCCTCTCCATCCTCTCTCATTCCTCCCAGTCCCTCCATCCCTTTTTCTCTCCCGGCAAGCTGCAGCCTCCTCTTCTCTTCTCCTCTCCTCTCCTCTCCTCTCCTCTCCTCTCCTCCCCGTGGGCTGGGGCCGCACAGCAACAGCGCTGACGCACACGCGCAGGACGCAAGTCTATGAGACGCCATCTGACTCAGATTGACGCACACACTTGACACAGAGGCACTCACAGACAGCCAGCTTCCCATTTTGACGCACACGCGCAGAGAATGCCACACACACACACACACACACACACACACACACACACACACACACACACACACACACACACACACACACACACACACACACACACACACACACACACCAGCTCCCTCCGCCTCCCTGCCTTCACGTCAGCAGCCCACACGCGTCGTACCTGCTATTCCGACGTCGTACGGCAGCAACCATGTCAAACTCCATATATGGTCTTTCCCCGCTCAGGGGCATAATTTGTTCACCCCCCCCCTCCTTTTTTCCCCTGCTCAGTCTCCATCGCTCTCTCTCTCTCCCTCTCCCTCGCTCTCTTCCTCTCTCTTTTCTCTCTCTCTTTCACACATACACTCTGAAATACATAGTGTGCTTTGGCAAACAATGTCTTCATGCACCTGTGTGTCCAATCTAGTCCAGTCTCATTCATTAACAGCCAAGGGCTCAAACGTCCCCATTACAGACACGAAGTCACCCACCTTTCTATCTCTCACTGATGTCCTTGCAAGCCCATGAGGCATAAAATTAGAATCTGAGGCGTCTGAAAAGGGTCTTTTGACTGAGCAAGGCCTCCAGGACAATGGGAAGAGCCGAATTCTGGCGCTCTGCAAGCGAACATTTTGTTCCCATAACCGTCACTGTGACGCGCCTGATGGTGTGCAGGGAAGTGGGAGGAAGCACACTGCCACACAGACCCACATAGCTCACTCCTGCCACCCGGTGGCCAACCTGAGGAAACACAGCTTCCAGCTTAAGGAGCCTTCCCTGCTGATGGCAGGGCAGATAAAGGCTCCGCACCCCTGTGTCCATTCCCAAGCAGGTTTACTCTGGCAACCCAGTTTCACAGCCAGGTTACTGGAGACCCAGTAGCACTGTGTGCTTGCTCTCACCCCAGATACTCACTGGGTGAACAAGCCGGATTTAGTAAATCAGGGCATTCATCAGGACACAGAGAGTCCCAACATAAGAGACCCGGTACACATTAAATGCTCTTCCCAAGAGCCGGAAACCCCAGTGTGTGTGTAGTCCACAGCGTCACATACTGGTTACCAAGACGACACCACCTCTGTCAGTCTCCACTCGCCCTCTCTAAAAGCAGACAGGACTCACTGATGGGCCAGTGGGCCGCCAAGCAAACACAAGGGCAGCGGAGGTGACTGACCGCTTCGCTGGGATGGGACAGCACCCCCAAACACAAGGGCAGCGGAGGTGGTGACTGACCGCTTTGCTGGGATGGGACAGCACCCCCAAACACAAGGGCAGCGGAGGTGGTGACTGACCGCTTCGCTGGGATGGGACAGCACCCCCAAACACAAGGGCAGCGGAGGTGGTGACTGACCGCTTTGCTGGGATGGGACAGCACCCCCAAACACAAGGGCAGCGGAGGTGGTGACTGACCGCTTTGCTGGGATGGGACAGCACCCCCAAACACAAGGGCAGCGGAGGTGGTGACTGACCGCTTCGCTGGGATGGGACAGCACCCCCAAACACAAGGGCAGCGGAGGTGGTGACTGACCGCTTCGCTGGGATGGGACAGCACCCCCAAACACAAGGGCAGCGGAGGTGGTGACTGACCGCTTCGCTCGGATGGGACAGCACCCCCAAACACAAGGGCAGCGGAGGTGGTGACTGACCGCTTTGCTGGGATGGGACAGCACCCCCAAACACAAGGGCAGAGGAGGTGACTGACCGCTTCGCTGGGATGGGACAGCACCCCCAAACACAAGGGCAGCGGAGGTGACTGACCGCTTTGCTGGGATGGGACAGCACCCCCAAACACAAGGGCAGCGGAGGTGGTGACTGACCGCTTCGCTCGGATGGAGGTGAGATGGGCTGCCTGCCTGGCGGGTGTTTTTGTTTGTGTGATTCCGCTAATGAAACTCACGGAGACGGGAGAACTTCCCCGCTGTTTTCATATTCCTGGTGTCAATCATTCAGAGCACCCTGGGGAGAGAGAAGGAGAACCAGGGCAGCTGTTAAACATGCATGTAGGAGAGGACATCCCCCCGATGTCTCATCGGTGAGGCATGTGTTGTGTATCAAGTAATCAACTGAATTAACTTGCTATTTTTCACCTACAGCAAATCAAAGGGGAGTGGGCTGCAACTGCAAGGGCCTTGAACGGTCTTTTTTGAGAGAGAAAAAAAGAAAGAGAGAGAAAAAGAGATTGCACCTCACCCAAGAATCCTCTGAGAAGCCTGCTTAAGCCCTTTGTGTACTGGCTGATAAACTCCTGTTATTCCCATGTAATTGAGGCTGTGATGCTGCATACTGATTCACCACAAGCCAGTGATGACAGCGGGAGTGCGATTGCCTTTCCTTTTATGGAAGTGAAATACAATGGCGGCCCTGAAGCTGGACTGCCTTTGTGCAGCACTCTAGCCTGTTCACTGAGCGCTACTGCCCTCTTGTGGTGAGTCAGAAGTACTGATCTGAGATGTGGAATCATTTGGGTATCTCACCTACAGTAAGTTTCTCTGTCAATGACAAAAGCTTTTACAAGAGAAAAACTAAAATATTTCAATATTATTTAATTCATTTTAAAAGTAAACTCTGCGCATTTACTATTTCCATTGAATCCTGTGAAATCATGTTCTTGAATACATTTATCCATTGATATTTCAAATTACAGTGCCCTCCAGAATTATTGGCACCCTTTAGTAAAAATGAGCAAAACGAGATGTGAAAAAATGTCTTTATTGTTTATCCTCATGATCTTTCATTCAAAATATTCACAAAAATCAAACCTTTAATTGAAGTAACATAATTGAAAGAAACATTACATTCTTATCATGAAACAAATATTTTTCTCAAAAACATGTGTGCCACAATTATTGGCACCCCTTCATTTAATATTTTGTGCAGCCTCCCTTTGCCAAGATAACAGCTCTGAGTCTTCTCCTATAATGTGTGATGAGGTTGGTGAACACATGGCACGGAATCTGAGACCATTCCTACATACAGTATCTGTCCAGATCGTTCAGATTCCGAGGTCGACGCTTGTGGACTCCCCTCTTCAGTTCATCCCACAGATTGTCTATGGGGTTTAGGTCAGGGGACTGTGATGGCCATGGCAAAACCTTTATTCTGCGGTCGGTGAACCATTTTTCTTTAGATTTTGAGGTGTGCTTCGGATCATTGTCCTGCTGGAAGGTCTAACCACGGCCCATTTTAAGCTTCCTGGCAGAGGCTCTTTTTGAATAAAAAGTCAATTTAAAAAAGCATGTGCTTGTGTGTGTATAGCTGACGTGTATGTCATGTAGGTTTATGGACTGTAATGACAGTGTGTATATGTGTGTGTCATGACTGTGCACATGTATGTGTGTGTGTGTGTGTGTGTGTGTGTGTGAGTGTGTGTCATGACTATACACATGTATGTGTGTCTGTGTGTCCTGTGTGTGTATGTGAGTGTGTGTGTGTGAGTGTGTGTATACTCACCCCTGATGGCAGCCTCAAGCCCCTCCACTCCAATGAGCGCGTGATGAGTGGTTTTCATTTAATATCTGCTGGTATTCGAGTTCGAGTCCATGATACCATGCATCCTAACAAGATGTCCAGGGTCTTTGGAAGAAAAACAGCCCCACAACATCAAAGATCCGCCACCATACTTCACAGTGGGTATGAGGTGCTTTTCTGTATGGCTATCTTTCTGTCTACGCCAAACCCAGCTTTGATGTTTGTTGTCAAAAAACTCTATTTTGGTCTCAACTGACCATATAACCCGGTCCCATTGAAAGTCCCAGTAGCATTTGGCAAACTGTAGGCGCTTTAGTTTGTTGTTGATTGACAGCAGAGGCTTTTTTCTGGCAACCCTCCCAAACAACTTGTGGTGATATAGGTGGCGTCTGACTTTCTGACCCCAAGACTCAACTAACTTCTGCAATTCTCCAGTCGAACCATGCAACTTCTGCCAGTCGAACCATCCTCCTCACGGTGCGTGGGGTCAATGTACACACACATCCTCTTCCAGGCTGATTCTTAACATCTCCAATCTCACCAACCTCATGATAGTGGAAATGCGTATTTTCAACAGTTTAGAGATTTTCTTACATCCATTTCCTGATTTGTGCAGCTCAACAACTTTTCGTCGCACATCTTCACTGTGTTCTTGGGTCTTTCCCATAGTGATGAATGACTAAGGGAATTTGGCCTGTGTCACCTCATATTTATGACCCAGTGAAACAAAAAGTCATGGTTGACCACTTAAGAGTTCCTAATCAAACAGGTGAACTTAAAAATGTAAAACAAGCCTGTAAATATACTTCAGTTAGATTTTAATATAATAAATAAAAAAAAAATAATAAAAAAATAATTGTGGCACACATGTTTTGGAGAAAATTTTAATTTAATGTCAGCATATTTCTTTTCTATCAATGATTTTACTTCAATGAAAAGGTAAGATTTTTGTGAATATTTTGAGTGAAAGACATTTTTCATAGCCTGTTTTGCTCATATTCACTAAGGGTGCCAATAATTCTGGAGGGTACTGTAGTTTAAACTGTTACTCAGATGCCTAACCCAGTGATACCCAAAGTTTTCATTGCAGGATTCCCTTTGACAATGAAAGCAAATCCCCTCTATAGCTTTTCTTAAACAGTTTCTACATTTAAACAGATTCACATTTTTAAAATTGTATTTAATTTGATGAGAATGTTGTTTAAAACATTCAACAATTTGTAATATCCATTCTAATGTATAGGCTAAACAGCAGGCCTTGACCACATTATATAAGTACAAAGTAGGCAATACACTCATCACCAAACAGGTTAGTTATAGGCTACTATGCTATAAGAGCACATATACGTAATTTGACATGAAATTGATCGTTTAGGTTTCTCGTTCTGTTTTTTCCGCCCTCAACCCTTCCTGGGGGTACAGGCCTAACCAAAAGCTTATCAGTTCCAAACCCCGAAACATTAATCTCTTTTAATTTGTGGTCCAAGGCCACGCTTTACTCTTGGTGGATTTACATGATTAGAGGATAAGACAGCACAGCCACTGTGTTATTTCCCTCAGGTGCCTCCCAAAAATAACAACCCCGAGAACTTCTGCTGCACTTTCCCGTGCCCTTTGGAAATAGAGAAAAATGGACACCACACAGGAGTCTTTCATCTTCTCTTGCATTCAGGGTTCTCGGTTCTTATTACTGAAACTTGAATAGAATAGAGAATAGCTTGATAAATTAGAGTATTACATTCTCTTTGAAGCATTGGTTACCTCTGGTGATAATCATTTTCTGTACTCTACCCACAAAGGCCGAATAACATAGAAAAAGCCAAAACTACTGAAGGGACGTGTGTAAATGAGACACATAGTATGCAGCAACCGAACAGCTACAAGGATTATGGTGTCATGTCGCTATAAGAGATCTGTGTTTATGGAATAGCTTCCTTATTCAAAGGTGACCTCGCAGATTAAGTTTCATGATTTGTTTTGGCAACGGAGATAAAGCAAATTAGTCCCACGTGTGTGTGTGTGTGTGTTTGTTTGTTTGTGTGTGTGTGTGTGTTTGCCTGGAAAACTGTTGAATTTGAAACGGAGTGATAAATATTCTATGGACGGAAAAAAAAAACACAACACATAAATCAACACATTAATTAATAAAAGCCACGGGTTTCAGCTTATTAACGTGGCAAAGCTGAGCGTAGAGACAGCAGACATGAAAGAGCACTCTCTCATGTGGAAGTGGGCAGAGATGGAGAGAGAGAGAGAACGAGGGAGAGAGAGAGAACAAGATAGAGAGAGAAAGAACAAGATAGAGAGAGAGAACAAGAGAGAGAGAGAACAAGATAAAGAGAGAGAGCAAATTAGATGGAGGGAAGGATAGCAGAGAGAGAGAGCGAAAGGATAGATAGAAGGATAGATGGAGGAGATCAAGATAACCCGTGTTCTCTCACACAGGATTGTAGTGGGGACCCTGAGATAAGGCGGCGTAGCCGTACAGATGGGAGGTGCGTGCCGTCAAAGCCCTCAAAGCCCCTAATGGACTCATTTCTCTCCATACAGCCATGAGGCGGGGGGGGGGGGGGGGGGGAGGAGACATGACACCCACTGCCTTCAGCCATTTTGACATTCCGTCCGAGGCAATACCCCAGCCGCAGCCGGCAGGCAAAATAAACACACATCGCTCCCTCATCCCCACGGCCAGGGGCAAATCCTGTTTATTGCCAGCACTGAGAGGACCAGCCAATGTTATGACCGATCGCATCCCTAATTGCATTTCTGACAGCCGCATAATCATAGCTCAATCTGTCATGCGGACGCCGACTGGAGACACAAACAGACACCAAAAGGCAAACATCCTGGGCAACAGCGTCCCGTTTATTGTGTTCATAATGAAATCAAGCGTGCGGTGGAGTGGGTATGTACAGTGCGGCGGGGAGCCGGGGGAGACGCCGTCGTGTCTTCACTTCTTCTTGCCTAGAGCGGCTGCTGCAGCGGCGGCGGCGGAGGCCTCCTCTCTCAGCCTCTCCTCTCGCGCCTCCTGGAACTCCCTGTACTCCTCCGCTGATAGACTGACAGACAGGAGAAAAGTGACAGGGGAGAGGTGATGAAAACGAGCAGGAGAGGGGGTGAACAGAGGTGGGGGGGGGGGAGATATAGGAGGAGAGGAGGAGGGGGAGAGGAGGAGAGGGGGTGAACAGAGGGGGGGGGGGAGATATAGGAGGAGAGGAGGGGGGGGGGGGAGACATAGGAGGAGAGGAGGGAGGGGGAGAGGAGGAGAGGAGGAGGGGGAGAGATGTGGAGGCAGAGATCAGCGACAGAAATTCCGTTGGGGGGAGATTGCTTTAGAGTTACTCATTCCTTTCCGACTGTTTTATCCCTCTGCCAAATGCCAGGAGAGAATAGCTTTCTGTTCTCCTCAGCTTTCTCCCCGATGACTAGGTTCTGTTTGAGTGGAGCATATGTGCCCATACTTTACCAATTATGAGTGTGTTAGCATATGTGTGTGTGTGTGTGTGTGTGTGTGTGCGTGTGTGAGTGTGTTAGCATATGTGTGTGTGTGCGTGTGCGTGTGTGAGTGTGTTAGCATATGTGTGTGTGTGCGTGTGTGTGGTGTGTGCGTGTGTGCTTTTGAGTGCACAGTGTCTTCCGCTGCTGATGCAAACGAATACAGTATGCAAACTTAATGAGCTCAATTAGCACCACCACCTTTAACCTCTTTTCATAGTGAGGAGAAAGGCCAGCGCTCAACGGAGTGTCAGAGTGCTTCAGAGAGCGCGACAGGAAAATGCCAAATGAGATCTGCAGTCGCCCTCGCCACTGTTATTTAAACCCAGAGAGTAAAAAAGCATTAAGTGTTACATCTATTATTTAAAAAGATGAGCTCCAAGGCTATGAAGAAGGGTTAGATGAACTTTGACAATTAGCGGTGAGAATGAAGCTCTTTCATATAATCATTATGAATAATTCACTTTGATTGATGCCAGCTGAATATTATGGCTACTGCCAATTTCTTTTTTAAAAGGTGTGGGCACTTGATTTCTTTGCCTCGTCTTTTCCCACCTTCATTGCAATGATTTGGTTCCTACAAAACACATATTTTCTCCTGAACAGACCATGGACATTGTCAATGAATTAAACTGCGTCGGTGAATTACAAAGCTAATCACCTTGATAGAGCATCAGCAGACAGGGGCCAGGTAAAGTTGAACAATTGGCTTTCAATTGAAAGGAGAGCAAAAGGTTTTGATTGACTTAACACGAATGTTGGATTTGAACCAAACACACACTATGTATTATTGGGTTTCTTAACAAGTGTGCTTGTTTTGTCAATGCAGTTTAGGGCTTTAGAATGATGCAACCTGAATACCAGAGGAGAGAGCTGAAACACTGCAGTATTGTGCCTTCAGAACATCTGAAACGCTGCAGTATTGTGCCTTCAGAACATCTGAAACAGCCCTTAAACCAATTCAAAGAAATCCTGGAAGAAGTCCATAAAACCCTGATGTTTTTTTTAATTATTTATATATCAATTGGAGGAGAGGACATGGAGTGCTGTGTGGAGAAATGCAGTGATGCCACATGAAAGTAATTAAGAGAAAACTTCAATGACAGTCATTTGGTCGATTCCTGTGACCTCATTCAAGCAAAAGGGCTTGCGTACTACTGCCTTGCTTTCTCACTGATAAATGAAAGAAGATTTCCAGCTGTGTCTCTTTCCAGTCTGCCCTTTCTCTTTCTCTTGAATTCACATGTCCGTGCCAAGCAAACCAACCCAAACGGACCCATTTCACACAGAATCTGACCAGGGAAAGACTTAATAGGTGTGGGAGAGTCCTGAATCAAGTTCTGAAATCATATCCAGACACAGTGTGTGATACTATATGTGATACTATATATGTGAGGGCAAAAGGCACATGATGTCTGATTCTGATTCAAGCCTGTATTATCATGAGTCATCTGTGTTTAAGGTGAGGGCGTGTCTTACTCGTGGACGACTTGGATTCCCAGGGAGTGCGCCGAGCCGATGATGCTCTTCACGACGTGCTCGAGAGAAGCGTCCTGCATCTTGAAACACTCGTCCTGGACTTTCACCTGTGCAATCTCATACACTGCTCTGACAGACACCTTACCAGCCATTTCGTGTCCTGCGAGGAGGGAGGGTGGAATAAAGAGAGAGAGAGCGAGAGGGAGGGAGGGAGATAGAGATGGAGGGAAGGAGGGAGGGAGATAGAGAGAGAGAGAGACAGATTGAGTGGCCCAGGGATCAAAAATAATGAAGAACACAAATGAGACAGCATCTGAAGTCGGAAAGGTTTTCTAAAGAGTAGTGGTAAAAATGGAATAATTGAATACGGCGCCACGGAAGCCATGGGATAATCCATAATTCCCTTTCTGGTGGTGCACCACCTGTTTGCCACGGCCTTTTTCCTGTCCGTAATTGCCTGCCTCGCTGTGCCTCACTCGATCATAAATATATCATCAATCAAAGAAATCCAATCTGAACCCAAACACCCTGTGGGAGACGCCAGTCCATTACTGAAACATAAGCCAGTGATGGCGGCACGGAACAAATGGAGGTGAGAGAATCAGGGTTGTGTGTGTGTGTGTGTGTGTGTGTGTGTGTGTGTGTGTGTGTGTGTGTGTGTGTGTGTGTGTGGCTGTGTGTGTGTGTGTGTGTGACTGTGTGTGTGTGTGTGTGTGTGTGTGTGTGTGTGTATGTGTGTGTGTGTGGCTGTGTGTGTGTGTGTGTGTGTGTGTGTGGCTGTGTGTGTGTGTGTGTGTGTGTGTGTGTGTGTGTGGCTGTGTGTGTGTGTGTGTGTGTGTGTGTGTGTGTGTGTGTGTGTGTGATGGAGAGAGAGGAAGGATGTATTGCCACTATAACACCAGTGACTCGATAATAGTGTTGTCGTACCGGTTCTGGCAGCTCCTTTCTCGATGCCGGCGGCCTGCTTGAGGAAGTATGACACCGTAGGCTGACCAATCTTCAAGTCGTACGTTCGGTCAGGCTGCAGGGAGATAAGAGAGAGAAGACAGGGAAAGAGGAAGAGACAGGAAGAGAGAGAGAGGGGGGGGGGGCAGACAGATTGACACCAGGAGATAGAGAGAGAGAGAGAGAGAGAGAGAGAGAGAGAGAGAGAGAAAGAGAGAGAGAGAGAAAAAGCGAGTATGTCAGTGGACATGTTGCATCCATTGGTCAAGGGCAGAAGGCGTGCTGAGATTAAAGCCTTCACTGCTGGGAAACAGTTGATGATTTTTCAGGGTGGGGCGGGGGTCTCTAAGGCAATGATGTGCTTGCTGCGGCAGTGGGATGGCTACACAGAGTGCAACAATGTCAAACCGAGCCTTGCCTTAATATTACAGACGACTCGCTGCGGGAGCTGTCGACCTGTTCAC